>NC_134495.1:35986372-35992400 GCF_040206685.1 Ascaphus truei
ATGTGTATCTATCTATGTGTATCTATCTGTGTCTATATGTATCTATCTGTGTCTATGTGTATCTGTGTCTATGTGTATCTATCTGTGTGTATCTATCTGTGTATCTATCTGTGTGTATCTATCTGTGTCTATCTATGTCTGTCTATCTGTGTCTATCTGTGTCTATCTATCTGTGTCTATCTGTGTCTATCTATCTATCTGTCTGTCTGTCTGTCTGTCTGTCTGTCTGTCTGTCTGTCTATCTGTGTATGCATCTATCTATCTATCTATCTATCTATCTATCTATCTATCTATCTATCTATCTATCTATCTGTGTGTATCTGTCTGTCTGTCTGTCTGTCTGTCTATCCATGTCTGTACACACACACACAATATAGTACTGATCCTTGCAAGGTGTGTGTGTGCATCTGTCTATCCATCTATCCGTCCAAATATCTGTGTATCTATCTATGTCTTTGTGTATCTATCTATCTATTGCTGGCGCGCGAGGCAATGATAAATACCCGTCTCCCTATGACAGTTTATCCAGTGCCGATGCGCGCGGCAGACAGCGTTAGCGCGGCAGCTGTGTGGAAATACAAAGAAATTTGTATTTTTGAGCGGCTGCCGTGACACGTGACACTGTGAGCCAATCACAGTGAGGCCTACCGTTGTGACGTCATGGCCACGCCTCCTAGCCACGCGCTTCACCGTTTAGCCTATAGGCACTAAACGTGCGCGCCATGCGCACGCCCGCACTTACTATATTACACGCCTCACCAGCGACTCTCATCGCACCTTTCACCATTTTGTCCAGTGTTTTTGAACAAGCCACCTGGCAACCCTAATACACACAAGCACACACACACACACACACACACACACACACACACACACACACACACACACACACACACACACACACACACACACACACAGCATATAGATATGTATATATACTGTAGTACTGATCCCTGCAAGGTGTGTGCATCTGTCTATCCATCTATATATCAGTGTATCTATCTCTATCTATCTATGTCTATCTATCTCTCTGCGTATCTATCTATCTGTCTATCTATGTGTATCTATCTGTGTCTATCTGTCTATCTGTATTTATCTATCTCTGTCTATCTACCTACCTATCAATCTGTGTAGCTATCTATCTATCTTTATCTATCTATCTGTGTATCTATCTGTGTATCTATCTGTGTATCTATCTGTGTATCTATCTGTGTATCTATCTGTGTATCTATCTGTGTATCTATCTATCTATCTGTGTATCTATCTATCTATCTATCTATCTATCTATCTATCTATCTATCTATCTATCTATCTATCTATCTATCTGTGTATCTATCTATCTGTCTAACTGTGTATCTATCTATCTGTGTATCTATCTATCTGTGTATCTATCAATCTGTGTAGCTATCTATCTATGTTTATCTATCTATCTATCTATCTATCTATCTATCTATCTATCTATCTGTGTATCTATCTATCTATCTATCTATCTATCTATCTATCTATCTATCTGTCTATCTATCTATCTGTCTAACTGTGTATCTATCTATCTGTGTATCTATCTATCTATTTATCTATGTCTGTATACACACACACATACAGCATATAGATATATAGTACTGATCCCTGCAAGGTGTGTGTGTATCTGTATATCATCTATATATCAGTGTGTCTATCTCTATCTATCTCTCTGCGTATCTGTCTATCTGTGTTTATCTATCTCTGTCTATCTGCCTACCTATCAATCTGTGTAGCTATCTATCTATGTTTATCTATCTATCTATCTATCTATCTATCTATCTATCTATCTATCTATCTGTGTATCTATCAATCTATCAATCTATCTATCTATCTATCTATCTATCTATCTATCTATCTATCTATCTATCTATCTATCTATCTATCTATCTGTGTATCTATCAATCTATCTATCTATCTATCTATTTATCTATGTCTGTATACACACACACATACAGCATATAGATATATAGTACTGATCCCTGCAAGGTGTGTGTATCTGTATATCATCTATATATCAGTGTATCTATCGCTCTGTGTATCTATCTATCTATCTATCTATCTATCTATCTATCTATCTGTGTATCTAGCTATCTATCTATCAATATATCTGTATATGTCTGCCTATATACACACGTGATATATCTGTATATGTCTATATACACGTGTCTATCTATCTTTGTGTCGATCTGTGTGTCTATCTATCTGTTTATCTGTGTATCTATCAATCTATCTATCAATGTCTGTATACACACACACACAGCCATACAGCATATAGATATGTATATATAGTACTGAGCCCTGCAAGGTGTGTGTGTATCTTTCTATCCATTTAAATATCAGTGTATCTATCTCTCTGTGTATCTATCTGGCAATCTATCTGTGTCTCTATCTTTCTATCTATCTATCTATCTATCTATCTCTCTGTGTATCTATCTGTGTCTCTATCTATCTCTGAATCTATCTCTGTCTGTGTATGTCCGCCCGTCCGTGTGTGTCCGTCCGTCTGTGTATGTCCGTCCGTCCGTCCGTCTGTGTATGTCCGTCCGTCCGTCTGTGTATGTCTGTCCGTCTGTGTATGTCCGTCTGTGTATGTCCGTCCGTCCGTCCGTCTGTCTGTGTATGTCTGTCCGTCTGTGTATGTCCGTCCGTCTGTCTGTGTATGTCCGTCCGTCTGTGTATGTCCATCTGTCCGTCTGTGTATGTCCGTCCGTCTTTGTGTGTCCGTCTCTGTGTGTGTGTCCGTCCGTCTGTGTATGTCTGTCCGTCCGTCCGTCTGTGTATGTCCGTCCGTCCGTCTGTGTGTGTCCGTCTGTCTGTGTGTGTCCGTCCGTCTGTGTATGTCTGTCCGTCCGTGTGTTTGTATGTCTGTGTGTGTCCGTCCGTTTGTGTTCCTCTGTCTGTGTGTGTCAGTCTGTGTCCGTCCGTCCGTGTGTCTGTCCGTCCGTGTGTCCGTCCGTGTGGCTGTGTACCGTCTGTGTGGCTGTGTGTGTCCGTCCATCCACCCGTCCATGTGTCCGTCCGTGTTTGTGACTGTCTGTGTATCTATCTATTGTTCGATCTATTATCTATCTATCGTTCTCTGTCTGTATCTATCCATTTATCCATCTGTCTATCTGCACTTATATACAGTGTATGTATCTGTGTACTGGATTGACTACAATTATATTCTGTGAGTTTATATTTGTTTTGTTGTTTCAGAGCATGTCTATAAGTCTATATAGTGTGTCTATATATTGTGACAGGATGGCCTCGTGGTCGAGTCAGAAAGAGTCCACACAGTGCATTTTAGGCTCTAACAAACTCTTGTGTGGTTTATTTCTCCACGGCCAGGACAGATAATGTAGGCACACTGTCCCTTTAAAGCAAAACCAAATCATAAAACAAAAGCCTACTACTCCGCATGTGCTGCTGGGAATCCCTCCCAGGAGTCTCCCGGAAATCCCTCTGGAACTGTGACTCCTTGTAGACAGGACAGCTCTGCTCCCTCATCAGGGTGTAGAGGTTCTGTGGCTAGCGGATTGCCTCTCCAGAGGAGTTTAATCTCCTACATGCTGGAAAGCACACATACTGCACCTCACTCTAACATAGAGAATGCATGACTGTTACGATAGCTATACACTGTATCTAAATGTCTATATACTGTACCTATGTCTTTATATTGCATCCATATACTGTATCTATATGTCTACATTTATGTTTGTATAATACCTGTGTTTACACAGACACACACACACACACACATTTACACACACTCACTCACATACATAATCACATATATAATCACACACTCATATACATATACACATTCACACACATTCGCATATATAATCACTCACACTCACACATATGCTTATTCACACACATACACACATACACACATACACACATACACACTCTTTCATATATATCCACACACACTCATACATATATACATACTCACACACACTCACTCACATATATACACACACTTGATTGTTGCACATTTTCATGCACACCCCCTCCCTGTCACAGACAGTATTAAGCAGTGTCTGAGCCGGGCCGGGGGGGACTTCCGTCTGCAAAGAGTCCAACTGGAGACCAGACCCCGCAAACTGGAGGACAGGATCCTGGTGAGTAACAAGTACTCATTTATACTCACCCTGGTACGGATACCCAATGTTACTAAATATTCATCCTGTTCCTAATACTCACTAGTGCTAGCATCTTCCTCTTCCTACTCTGCTCTCACCTCTCACCTTCTCTCCCTCCTCTCTATTCTCCGTCTCTCTCCTACTCTCTATTCTCCTTCTCTCGCCTACTCTCTATTCTCCGTCTCTCTCCTACTCTCTATTCTCCTTCTCTCGCCTACTCTCTATTCTCCTTCTCTCGCCTACTCTCTATTCTCCTTCTCTCGCCTCCTCTCTATTCTCCGTCTCTCTCCTACTCTCTATTCTCCTTCTCTCGCCTACTCTCTATTCTCCTTCTCTCGCCTACTCTCTATTCTCCTTCTCTCGCCTATTCTCTATTCTCCTTCTCTCGCCTCCTCTCTATTCTCCGTCTCTCTCCTACTCTCTATTCTCCTTCTCTCGCCTACTCTCTATTCTCCTTCTCTCGCCTACTCTCTATTCTCCTTCTCTCGCCTATTCTCTATTCTCCTTCTCTCGCCTCCTCTCTATTCTCCGTCTCTCTCCTACTCTCTATTCTCCTTCTCTCGCCTCCTCTCTATTCTCCTTCTCTCGCCTACTCTCTATTCTCCTTCTCTCGCCTACTCTCTATTCTCCTTCTCTCGCCTACTCTCTATTCTCCTTCTCTCGCCTACTCTCTATTCTCCTTCTCTCGCCTACTCTCTATCCTCCTTCTCTCCCCATCTCTCTATTCTCCTTCGCTCGCCTACTCTCTATTCTCCTTCTCTCCTCTCTATTCTCCTTCTCTACCCTCCTTCTCTCCTCTATATTCTCCTTCTCTACCCTCCTTCTCTCCTCTCTATTCTCCTTCTCTCCTCTCTATTCTCCTCCTTCCATACACACATATAAACAACCACACACACACACATATACATATATATATATATATATATATATATATATATATAAATATGCCCCCCCCTCCCCCCCCCCCCCCACACACACACACATTTAGTACTGTATATACACACATATATAGAGTATACATATAAACAGATATACAGTATAGTGGTGTAAAAGAAAGTACACCCTCTTTGAATTCTATGGTTTTACATATCAGGACATAATAACAATCATCTGTTCCTTAGCAGGTCTTAAAATGAGGTAAATACAACCTCAGGTGAACAACAACACATGACATATTACACCGTGTCATGATTTATTTAACAAAAATAAAGCCAAAATGGAGAAGTCACTCTTGGTTTGATACTTCCTTAGCCACGCCCCCTGGCCACCCATAACCCCCTCCAGAGAATGCTTCGATGCTAGCTCTAAAAAGACCATGTTTATTGAAAGTTGTCATAGGGGCTATATTTTGTTCCACCTCTGCCCTTATCTCAGACTATCAGAAACATGCAACCCATCTGGCATATGTCGTGGGCAATCGCAATTAAGCTCACTTTGAAGACAAGCACAAACCCAAACCAAGTCCTGAACTGGTACAAACCCAACATGTGGTATTTAAAAAATAAAACTCCAATCACATTAACCCCGGAAGCACCGGATGGATTAAAATACATAATATCTCATGATATTATCATAACATAAACACATATACATATACACCCATATACGTACATGTGCAGAAACACACACATAACTACAAATAAGCACACACATACACTATATATACATACATGTACACAAATACAGTATACACACACACACACACACACACACACACACACACACACACACACACACACACACACACACACACACACACACACACACACACACACACACACACACACACACACACACATATACACATACACACACAAAAATGAATAGACGATACCGTTTTGTGGCTAATGAAATGCTTTTATTTGTGCGAGCTTTCG